>NW_026606654.1:1147500-1177500 GCF_029890125.1 Rhinichthys klamathensis goyatoka | reverse complement strand
ACATTTCGTCTAAATCCGACGCACATGGCATCCTTTAGCGTCAATATGAGACGCAGAACCCAAGGCGTCATAACCGTACCCTACCCCAGACCTAAACCTACCCATAACAGTGCGTGTTATATTGACGCTAAAGGATGACATGTGTGTAAGATTTCGACGATATGTCATATGGCGTCACCTATGTTGCGTTATCTTCACAATAACAAACCAGGAATGCTCGTGATACTCAGAATAACTCTTTACTCAGGAAGTCACATAATAACCTGTGTTCCCACACATGTTCCCGTACTACAACAGTTCCCTTAAACATAGTTCCCATTACAGAACACCTCCCCCTTTTAAGAAAGGAGGGAAAGTTTTCCAATTGTAACATATTGGATACCTCTTTGAAAACCCTTTAAACAAGTTACAGGTTACACAATCTCCCACCTTCTTATGAACAGTGAACAGTGAACAGTTTCCCTTTTTTCCTCTCTCTCTCTTTTCTACCTCCTCACAAATTCAAACGTTCAGGAGGCCGTGATACTCGACCAGAACTGGTCACATAAGGTGCTCTACTCATATCAGTGTCCCTGGAAATGTTCACTCCCTTAGTAGTGTGCACATAAGTGTCAATGTCACTCTGTTCGAGGGTTGTGTCCGTTGTTTCCATGGATTCTTGAAGCGGTGAAAGAACTGGCCGTATGTGTGTGCGGTTTCTCCTGATCAGACCTCCCTCAGTGTGTACTAAGTACGACCTAAGTGTTTCTGCCTGGCGAATGACAGTCCCTTGTGATTTCTCTTTCTGCAGCCACACGCTCTGTCCAGGCCGCAATGTTGGTAAGGGGCATGTCTTGTAACGCCTGTTGTACCTGCTTCGCTGTCTCTCTTTTGCCCACTTATCAGATTCCCTGAATCTCTTAATGTTTGGCCATCGAGGGGTTAGAAAAGTTGGAAGCTGTGGCATGGTAGTACGCAGTTGTCTCCCCATTAAAAGTTGTGCTGGAGAGTACCCATTCTCCAATGGGGTAGACCGATATGTCAGCAAAGTTTTTTGTTTTCTCACCCCCACCTTTCCAGAGACCTTTCACAGTAGCCACTGCGCGCTCAGCCTCCCCGTTTGCTTGCGGATATCCTGGGCTGCTGGTAATGTGTGTGAACCCGTATTCACTGGCAAAGTTCTTAAAGAGTGCACAGCTATACTGTGGTCCATTATCGGACATAACCGTCTCTGGGATCCCATGGCGGCTAAACACATCTTTTAAAGCCGCGATGACAGTGTTGGCTGTGGCTACATTTAGGCGTGCTACTTCAATGTAACGTGAAAAATAGTCTACAACCAAAAGGTATGTATTTTTCTCCCAGAAAAATAAGTCTGTGCCTACCCGCTGCCATGGTCTCTCTGGTACTGAAGTGGTTAACAACGGCTCTCTGTGTTCCGCCCTATGTTGTGAGCATGTGCTGCAGCTTTCCACCAGCTGATTGATGTGCACAGATAATCCTGGCCACCAGACAGCCTGGCGAGCCCTGGCACGACACTTTACTATACCCTGGTGACCCTCGTGTATCCTTTGAAGAATTTCTTGCCTCACGCTGTGGGGAATCATGATTCTTTGACCCCTTAGAAGCAGCTCTCCCGCCATTGTAAGATTCTCTCTCTCAGACCAGTATAGTCCCAGCTCTGGTGGAAGGACATGTTTCTCAGGCCACCCAGTCTCACAGTATTGGATGAGTTTAGCGCAGATAGGATCAGCCTTCTGGTTCTTGATTATTGTATTCAACCTCATTTCTGTAGCTGGGAGGGCTTGAATTACAGAATCCACAAACACCTTAACGTCGCTCTCATTCTCCTTCTCCGCCTCTGTAAGCGTGTGTTTCATTGGAGCTCTGGATAAGGTGTCGGCAGTTATCATTTGCTTACCAGGCACATGCACTATGTCAAAAGTGAACTTCATCAGCCTCAGACGAAACCGCAGTATTCGTGGAGGTAGTTCCTCTAGTGCTTTGGTGCTTAACAGCGAGAGCAGTGGTTTGTGATCCGTCTCCAGTCTGAATTTCAGGCCCAGGAGGTATGATGACAGCCGTTCACATGCCCAAGTGGCTGCTAAAGCCTCCTTTTCAATCTGGGCATAATGTTTTTCTGCTTCAGACAGGCTCCTAGAGATGAACACTACCGGCTTCCATGTTCCATCTGCCTGCTTTTGATTCAGTACACCCCCCAAGCCAAAGGATGAGGCGTCAGCGGAAACGCATGTCTCTGCTTTTGGGGAGTAGGATGCCAACACACGATGTGAACTCAGTTCTGATTTTAATTTCTTAAAAGCCTCCTTCTGTGGTGATCCCCAGCACCATTCATTTTTCTCACTGAGCAGATCTTTGAGTGGGCGGGTGTAGGATGCAAGGTGGGGTAAAAACTTACCCAGGTAATTAACCATTCCCATCACCCTCCTTACTCCATCCACTCCAGTTGGTTCAGGCATCTCCAAGATCGCCCTGACTTTCTCTGGATCTGGTGCCACACCATCTGCTCCGATTCGGTGCCCCAGAAATATCATGTTGTCCGTTGCAAACACACACTTCTCGTTCAAAGTCAAGCCTTCATCTCTCAGTCTATTAAGGACCCGATGCAGTCTATCATTATGCTGCTGCATGTCCTCTCCATAGATTAAAATGTCGTCCGCATGACACACAACTCCTTCACAATCTTCCAGCATTTGCGACATGCGACGTTGAAAGTGCTCTGGGGCTGATGAGATTCCAAACGGTAGACGGTTGAACGCATATCTCCCGAATGGGGTGATAAATGTTGTCAAAAGTGAGCTGTCCTTTGACAATGGAATTTGCCAGAAGCCGGAGGTAGCGTCCAGTTTTGTAAATATTTTGGCACCAGCAAGCATTGCAAGTGTCTGCTCTACAGCAGGGAGGATGTGACGTTCTCTCCGCACCCACTTATTTAGGTGCGTCAAATCCACACACAACCGTATCTTTCCTTGAGCCTTGGGCACTACCACCATGCCCGCACACCATGGAGTGGGCTGAGTCACTTAAGAAATCACTCCCATATCCTCCATACGTTTTAACTCTGCTTGCACCTTATCTCTCATCGGCAGTGGCACGCGGCGTGGAGAAGACAGAGCATATGGGACAGCCGCTGTCTCCAACTCGATTTTATATGGCTCTTTTAATTTGCCTAAGCCAGAGAACACTGAGGGGTATTCTGCTATAATATCCTCCTGTTGCTCTTGTACAGTGTGGAGACGCTGTATTAGTGTGAGGGCTTCAATTGCAGGGAGCCCTAATAAGGGCTTGGACAGTCCACCAACTACATAAATATCCTGTTCTGTAGTTTTATTCTTGATGCTTAGACGCCCTTTAAACCGTCCCTTCACATCCAGCCTTTGATTGCCTGGTCCGAACAGCACTTTTCCAGGTGGCTGCAACACTCCATATTTCTCAATGGAGAAACTGCTGCTTGGAATCGCTGTGACAGCAGCCCCTGTGTCCAATTTGAAAACTGTGTTTTCCTCATTCAGCACAATCAGTTCATTCCATCCATCAGTTCCTTGTTTATACACCTCTCCGAGAAAAGCAAAATCACCATCCTCATAACTCTCTGACTGCCCCTCTGTTATGTTATGGACCCCTCCAGCTGACCTACATTTTTTTGCAAAATGTCCCTTGCGGTGACATCTCCTGCAGTCAGCATCTCTAGCAGGGCAGTCTTTCCAAGGATGATTCTTACTGTTTCCACATCTACCACATCCCAGTGACTGGTTTTCTGTCTTAATTTTAAGTGGCTTTTGTGATCTCCTTTCCTTCTTGTGTATAGCCTCAATGTGTCCTATTGGCTGCTCTGCTCCGCGCAGTATTGGCTGTTGTTTTTTCACTGCTGCGCTTGGTCTCACTCTCGTTATTGCTTTCTCTAGCGTTAAATCAGCATCCAACTGTAAACTTTCTGACAACTTGGCATCTCGTATGCCGACCACGATTCGGTCTCTTATCAGATCTTCCTTTAGAGCACCAAAATCACATTGCTCAGCGAGTGAATGAACAGCTGTAATAAATGACTCAACACTCTCTCCTGGCTCTTGATTCCGCTTGTTGAATCGCGCTCGTTCAAAGATAACATTCCTCTTGCTAACGCAATGCTTGTTAAAAGCCTCCGTAACGTCAGCATATGATTTCTTCTGAGCATCGGTCAATGGTAACACATACAGTATATCTTCGGCATCATCTCCCGCCGCATACATGAAAGTGTTCACCTGATATTCCTCTGTCTGTTTATCCAAACCGGATGCGATTCTGTAGCGCTCAAAACGCTTCATCCATCTTGGCCATTCACTTGTATTAGTAAAGTCGAACTTGCTGGGCATAGCTAGCTGTGAGGCTAACATCGGTGGGGCTGGCGCTTCTCTATCCATTTTCCCCTTATGTCACCGGTATTACTCCCTTTTTAGGTTCAGTTCGCTTCTGACACCATGTTGCGTTATCTTCACAATAACAAACCAGGAATGCTCGTGATACTCAGAATAACTCTTTACTCAGGAAGTCACATAATAACCTGTGTTCCCACACATGTTCCCGTACTACAACAGTTCCCTTAAACATAGTTCCCATTACAGAACAACCTATATGACGCCAAAGGATGAGAATGTGTTGATATATTATATATATATATATATATATATATCTCAATGGTGGTTGCAGAAGACAAATTTGAAGTCTATGTCCTCCAAAAGAAGACCAGGTACTGGAGGAAAAAAGGGGTCATACCAGGGGTCAGCAAACTAACCGCAAGTAATCGAAATGAAATAATAACTATATTTGAACAGTATATATTTGAATAATATATAACTATATATATTATTCAGTTTAGAAATGTTAAAGTAGCTCACACCCATCTACACACTTCCAGTAAACCTTCTTCATAGTCAAGCAGCTTGTTTTATTCAGTTATGAGCTGAACAGGAAGCCAAACAGAAGCGTGGACAAACCATTGGCGTAATCCACAAATCAGTTTGGCCTGTTCTGTACTTTTAGTGGGTCTACTGAACATGGTACACTTTGTGACAATTCTAGTGAGGTTGAATGGGCAACAGTCCACAGTTAGTTCTATTTTATTTGTTGCTTTTAGCTTTCAGAACAACGCTTGTTTTAATTGCTACTATCAATTAGAGTTTCAAACTGGCATGTCTCTCTTTTCTGGGAAATCAATTTCTCTGGGCATAAAAATGAAAGTATTTTACATCACTTCCACACTGTTGTTGTTGTTGTTATTACTGTGGTTGTGTGGTTCTCTCTTTTACCCTTTACTTCTAATATGTGCTGCTTTTTGTTATGTATCATATATCATGTGGCACAGAGTTTTGTATTGTAATGGGCTTCCACGTCATTTGCATGGATTTTGTATTGTGTTATATGATGCATTGTTTCACCACTCCATTTGTCTTTGCATCCTGACAAAATCTAACCCGGACCACAATATTGCACCGTACAACAGATGTTTCTGCTCCATTAACTGTTATTAACACCTGTTTAAATGCTCAGCATGCATACAGCAATCATTTGTATGTGTGTGTTTGATGTGCATGTGGTTGGATATAATGTTGCCACAGATTATTTAAATAAACCAGTCCTGGCACCTCGGAGGTAAAAGAATCAACATGTGCCGCAGTGTTTAGCAAAACACACACGCCACAAACCAATCACAGTTTTCTCTCTGGTGTTTGGTCTTACTCTTCTCTCACTGGCTGATCTAATTGCCAAGATGAAATGCATCAATTTCCTGTAGGAATTGAAAAAGCAGCTTTAAATCTGTTCATGCATTCTCCAATCCCGCCTCCCCCTGAAAGCTTCTGAGTCTCTGTGTTTGTGAAATATTAAGGATGCGTTTCAATGTAACACAAAAGTTCAAGGCTTTGTGGAGATTAGTTTCTTTGAGGTTTTATTGATAACTTTATCACAAAAAAAAAAAAACGTCATTATCATTCATCACAGGTTAAACTCTGAGGAAAGAGGCTTGTTTAATTCAAATGTGCTCATGATTTTGACAAATGCCGTCGGCTAAAATAGTTTCCTAAGAGACACAGCGGAGTCTTTCTTAAAGGAGCACTCACTTTTATTGAACCCAGTGTTATTTTAGTATAACTTAATATACTGTTATAGTTTTTAATAATATTTTGTATTTGTATTTATTTAAGTTTAAAGTTTATATCCAGTTTATATCCTTTACATCTGGATATAGGCTACATCAGGATGTGTGCTTTAGTGCATGAAGTGCAATCTCAGGCTTGTTACAGTTTAACAGGACGCATTGAGAGTAATATGAGAATAAACTTGAGAAAAAAACAATGGGAACTATGACAATAAAGGAAATATTATTCAGGTATATGAAACGACAGTAAAGTATGTGGGCACAGTCAGAATTTACTGTATAAAAAAAGTGTATAACTGCAGTGAAGAGCATTAGTGTATTAATCATTTTGTTTTAAAATAAATAATTTTGCCCTTGCATCTGTATTAAATCACTCTTTCGTAACTACCCCCTTTTTCAAAGAAGCAACTTTAAATTAGATTTAAAGCACTAAATTATCAAGTAGTGCCTAGCCATTTGAGACTGATTCATATCCCATAGCACATTGACAATTGACAATTCTGTAAAGGACAAAGTCCTGACAGTGCTGTTCCAAATGGGTTTGCACACTGTTGAAACTGGTCCTCGGTGTGCTATCAAAATGGCCGTGCGAGTCAAAACCACATTGTTCCATCCAGTGGGTCATTCAGTGCTGTACATTGGAACATGCTGTATGCTTCAGTTGGGTAGTTTGACAGTTTGTTCTTGTTTGGCTCACAGGTGGCCATGTATATATACAATTGTATGTAAAATTAGATCAAATTGTAAATTGATGTAGCAGGTCTTTATTTATTTTTTTCTAAGTAGCTTTTCAAGTAGGGCACAAACTCAACAGACTCATTGGGAAAATGTGCTTCTACACATTTACCTATACATTCACTTCAATTCACTTCATACGGTTTCCAGCTGAAATGAACACTATAGATGCAGTAAAGCGGCAATAACTTGCATTCCTTTTCACTCAAATTATGATTTAGGGACAGATTATTGAGTTATAATACTATTTGGTAACACTTTATTTTGATGGTCCCCTTTATAAATTCTGTTGAGTATAAGTAAAGTTGCACCTACATGTCAACTAACTCTCAGACTATTAGTTGAGGATAAGTAGACTGTGTGCTCAATATCTGCTAACACTTTATTGTGATGCTCCTCAACAGACATTACTGACTATAAGTAACTTTGCAAGTACGTCAACTTATTCCACTAACCGTAAGCCCTTGTCAACTAACCCTAAAGGTTCCATACCAAGAATTATAAGAGCGTCCACACCATGCAGACGATATTTTTCTGTTTATCCTAAGTACGCACTGCAAAACAGCTTTAAATGTTCAAGCTGTTTATGATAGATTCTGATTGGCCAGCCCGATCTCACGGCAATTCGTACGAATTTTACGAGGTGGCTAATTCGTACTAATTCATACGACCTCACTCGTACAAATTCGTACGATTTTTGCTAATTCGTACATATTTTACGAGTTACCAAATTCGTGTGAATTCGTACGAATGACCTACCCCTGACCCCGCCCCTAAACCTACCCATCACGTGGGTTTAGACAAATCGTACGAATTCGTACGAGTGAGGTCGTATGAATTAGTACGAATTAGCCACCTTTTAATCACTCGTACGAATTCGTACAAATTGGTCGTGAGATATCGTTGGATTGGCTGTCATTGTTTTTATTGAAAAAATATCTAAAAAGTGATTCCAACGATATCGTTTCCCTGTGCCATTATCGTTATTTTTGTGGTGTGTTCTTATATATTTAGAATTTAATTTTAGAACTATATATTTATTGTTATCGTTAGCGTTATTGTCCTTGGTGTGATCAGGCCTTATCCCTTCCCCTAACCGTCTACTACTACTCAACTAATGCTCGCAGAATAAGATTCATTTAGAAAAGCTAAGTATATAAAAAGTATGAACCGAGCATTTTCACTAGGGTTTACTGTATCTATCTAGCCTGGTTAAAACCAGACCATTCTCAGTTGTAACTGAGTTATGGTCTGGCAAAGCGTCATAGACAAATCATTTCCAGACCTAAAACCAATCAGTGCGATGAAGGAGATGACGTATGCAGAGCGGCAGAAACATCTCCGAGTGTTGTTCTTTGCTCGGTTTTTAACAAAAAGGAAACGTTCAAATCGCTTAAAACAGACGCGATAGCTGATTCGAACGAGTGATGTTCGACGGCGCATCCATCTTTGTAATGTAGGCTACAAAATCTGCTTCAAAATCCCAGCGCTGTCGTCATCGTGTAAAGCCCGCCCCAACGTTTCTGATTGGTGCCGCGATTTTGACGGATTGGAAATGGGCTTGAATGAGCTCTTTGCCAGACTAACTTTCAGAGCAAATCTAAATTTGCCGGAAGTTGTTTGGGTTTTCCCAGGCTAGTATCTATCTATCCTGCATGAATAAATCACAACAAGCACTGAGTGATTACAAAAACTAGATATCCTCTCTGTGCTTTAATGCATAAAACAATCTCAAGGTTCCTCTGAGAGTTTAAGGAGAAATGAAGCATATTGTATGAATATCATATATAATTCTGTCTGAGAGGAAAAATGAGAAGAAAGGAACGTAATTATGGCATGTTTAAGGTTTCCATTGCCCAATCCTAGCATTGCCTGCTGTCCTTGCTACAATCAGATAGTTCTGAATAGTGCAATTCCCGTAAGCAATTCTCCATCAACAAGTTTTGTTCTATCTCCATTCACCATGTATACAAAAATCACACCTTTTTGGCCGCTGATTGGCTATTGTAAATAAGCAAACATCTGAGATAAAAACACAATCTTTTTTACTGTATTTGTGTCCCTTTCTACATTCCTTTCAGTCTCAGAGGAAGCAGTCGCTGCCAAGTGACTCAGACAGGGAGTGTGCGGAAAGGACAGAATGGGGACAAGAGCAGCAAATAACAAACTACAAACACCTGCACCGGCACAATGCGCCTCTCTCTCCCGAGCGCATGAAATGTTTCGACATGCACCTGACGGCACATGCTTCTGTGAAGTGCCCGTTCTCCAAACCCAACATCTTGCACGTCCCTCTGTTGACGCACCTTTTAGTGGCCGCTATACATCAGTAAAAGTGCCACGATAGCCGTGGAAGTGTGGATGCTGAGGGGAGGCGGATTTGCATATGAAACGGCAGGATGCAGATGATCGCTCCTGGGAGCCCAGACCGCACTGCCAAAGGGAGCAAAGGAGGGGTTGTTGGGGGAGGGCTGCCGAACCACACGCCAGGCGAGTTGGGTATTTACACTTCAAACAGCATCGTCTCAAAGAGGAGAGAGTGCAAGGAAGAAAAATAGAGAGAGAATGACAGGGGTTGAAAGAGAGTTAGCGAAAGCCTTTATTTTGGATCGTATTCAGCCAGTTAGTCCTAAAACACCCACTATTTGCAAAACTTTCTCTTTGTTTTACTTGGCAGGGACAATGACTCTGTTTTGCTCCCGTCTGCTGTCTCAGAGCTTGCGGTAGTTTGTCATCACTTGTTGGACTAAATACCTCCATTACGGTTGTCAGTGGAGCTCTTTGAAACGGTGGAGGAGATACAGCAGTGCAACGCATCTTGACATTGTTTTTGATGGCTGTGCTTGCCACGCACGCATCAGGAAATGTTGAATGGCCAGGCCAGAGAGGCATCGTTTTTGCAATTGTAATTTCAAGGATCTATTTCGACTTTATCTAACCCACAAAGCTGTGATGTAATATGAAAAAAAAAAGAAAATGTATAGCATGCTGTAAAAATATATATCACTGTTCCCTGCAGGTGTTATCCCTCTGTAAATATATATCAACACAATCTCATGTTAGTTTGTAACTTTTTTTCTTTACATTTTGGCAAATTGGTAGGAATTCATATTATCTCATTTGTACGTTTTCGTACGACCTGTTTATGCCCCAGTGGAGGAAATGTTTAGGGTTGGACCTTCATGGTTAATTTTTTTTTAATTTATTTTTGTATAATCGTACGTTTTTGTACGATTATCACATCGTAATAAATTCATGTGAAATCGCCACCTCGTAAAATAGTTACGTTTTCCTGTCAAATCAGGTTGTTTAATACATTCATACAACTTATTTGCATTAAATATTCTATGAGATGCATATTTTGATTTCAAACCATATTTGATGTTTCAGCTTTCATCTGTTTTGAAAAGCTAATATATTTTAGTATTAAACTGTGCTAATTAAGATAATGTATTCACGGCATGGGTGAAATCTAAGGAGCCCCTATAAAGGGACATGTTGGTGGGAAAGATCTTAATAAGTCAATGCTTTTGCCTTCTCTCGCAAAACCTTTACGTTCCCCAAAGAAACTTTGCATTCGTTCGTTTCCATAGAAATCATTAAAGAGTCGATGGGAAAATATCATTATTATTCTTTTAAAAAAATAAACTAATTATATGGAAAATACACTTTGTAAAATATCAGCTTTCCTATTTAGAGCTACAGAGAGTTAAACACTTTAGGATCACACAGGGCCACAATATATCACAATATGGGCCCTATTTTAACGATCTAAAACGCAAGTGTCAAGCGCAAAGCGCAAGTAACTTTGTGGGCGGATCTCGGCGCTGTTGCTATTTTCCCGGCGGGATAAATGACTCTTGCGCTCGACGCAAATCTAAAAGGGTTTGGTCTGAAGTAGCTTCATTATTCATAGGTGTGGTTTGGGCGTAACGGGAAACAAACCAATAAGAGCGTCATATCACATTCCCTTTAAGAGCATGACGAACGAGGTGCGCTTGTTCCATGGTGCAATACTATTATAACGGCACATTTTCCAGGCGCGCTTCAGAATCAGTTCACAGCCGAGGAGATCGATGTTCTCGTCAGGGCCGTAAAAGAAAGAGAAGGGACATTGGGTGGATGGGACAAGCCCACCCAAATTAGCTTCAGTTAAACATGCATATAATAATTTGGGTAAATGTGTAAGCTTTATGCCTATTTTTCCCATCGTCATGGACACAACAATTTCCCTCGTGTTTTAATATTTTTCCTTATAATAATGTATCATTTGCAAAAAGTAAAATGCATCTGTGTAGATGAGAGAATCATCTACAGTGTATGCGCGTTGTTCACACTCTGTATTATGGCCAAGCATGCGCGCTTAAAATAGCATCTGAATGTACGCGCAAGACTAGGTTTTTTCTGGTCAGTGGCGCAAGTGTTTTCTGGAACTGCAAAATAGCACCAGGGATTGTTTGCGCCGGAACACGCCTCCTTTTTTGCGCTGAACCGCCCAGGGAGCGCAAGTTCATTCCCTAATTTGCCGGTGGAGGGAAAAGTCCTCGAATGATACATGCGTCGGTGTGCAAAGTCAATTGCGCTGGGTGCAAGATAGGACCCTTTATCTACAAAATTCTTCTTTTTTTACAAGGGAAATAAAACATGTTGAAATATGTTGTATGCATGCTTACTAGTGAGTTTTGTCCCTTTCAAGTTCAAAGTGATCCTCCCACTAAACACTGCCGTATGCTTACATTGGTGCGATAAATCACTCACACGAGTCCTCAATAAACGAAGGTCCATTGCTGTCGAATTTGTATGTAAAATATTTAAGTATATTGCTCTCATCGTTTGTAAGTTGCTTTGGATAAAAGTGTCTGCTAAATGATTGAATGTAAATGCAAGTCAATGTTTAATAATATGTGCGGACATTGGGGATGAGGGGCCAAATTAAGTGGTCAGAGTTTTTTCAGAAATCGTTCAAAGATGCATCATTTGTAATGAAAAAAAGAAAAGAAATAAGTACTAAATACATTACTACAGTTGCCACTAGAGCTCTTTGAAACTATAGAGGAGAAATGCAGTGGCAGTGCAGCATGTCTTGATATTGTCTTTGATGGCTCTGCTTGCATAAGCGATGGAGTTCTTCTAGAATCAATATTGATCTGAGACCTATGTCCTATTTAATCGTTACAAAATAAACCCTAGTACAAACACTAGCCATGCTGGCCAACACCACACGTCCAGTTAAACTCATGAATGGATTTCGGTGTGCTTAGAATTGGCAGACATCTCTTAGGTAGTATTTGCCTCTCGTTTAGTTCCTAAGCTCTGCTGATGAATGTGAAGCTCCTGGCTTTCTTCCCAGACTGTGAAAGTCAGGGTCATTTCCAGCCCATCGGCGCTATGCATCAGCAGAGAGGGGTCAGCTCCGACAGATGCTAAATGGAGAGCTGAGAAACAGTCACAAGGCCAGGAACAAACAAAATCCCATGAAATACGCCAGAGCCACACAAAGCTGTTAGCTCTTTACCAAATATGTAATTAATCTGCATGTGTCCTTTGATTGTACGTGAGGTGCAGTTTCATATATTGGCTTTTCACCACTCCCACAGTGTATGATTGCAGGAAAAATATGTTTTTATTGAACATCTGATTGAGCAACTACCTGTAAATTAGTGGGGGAAAAAAGCATAAAAGTGATTTGTTTTGATGACAAACCTTACATATATATGAGGTGGCCAGGGTGACAGGGGTGAGAAGGCGCCCAGTCATGATGCAAATACTTTAGCTAAAGTAAATTTTTTGCATTATTGAATACTTGTAAGTTGCTTAAGTTAATTCTTGTTCAAACCAATCACTTAAGCAAAGTTTTTAATAGTGTCTGTTTATTTTGATAAAAAAATATATATTTCTGTTCAATAAATATAACGTCATTAAAATGTGTTATTTTAAAAATAGAAAAGATTCAGCAATAATAAATATGATATTTTATGCTATGCCATGATTAATATAGTTTTAAATTTAATGGTTTCGTTAAAAACATGGGGACCATTTGATTGAGATGGACAACCATATTAACTCTTTCCCCTTCCTCATGATGCTAGAATATATTTGTGTTGTTCTTTCTCTCTATTCTTTCTTTTGATATATTGTTTGTTCAGATATTAATGAATGTCCCAATAAATAATTTTTATGATTTTAATAAATACAATCATATACACTGAATATTGCATTCTGTTTTTATTTTACAATACACTGAGGTGCAAACAGCATCTGCCACTATTAAAAGTATAAATCACATCTAAACTATTTACACTTACTGCAAATAAAATACTGATATTTTCACTTAGTGTTAATAGAATCTATCGCTATTTAGCATTTAGATGGGCAAGCAGTTGCTCCCCACGTGCATCAATGAACCTTGGGCGCCCATGACCCACCAGTTGTCCTTCCTTTCACCACTTTTGGTAGATACTAACCCACTGTATACAGAGAATATCCCACAAGATTTGTCATTTTGAAGATTATCTGACCCATTACTATTTGGCCTTGGTCAAAGTCACTCTGATCTTTTCACTTGCTAATTTCTGTTCTCCTTCTAACACATGGGATTCAGGAACTGACTGCTTTCACTTGCTGCCTAATAAATCCCACCTATTGACAAGTGCCAGTGTAATGATATATTCAATTTTATTCACTTTACCTGTCAGTGGTTGTAATGTTTTGGCTGATCAGTGTATAGGCTATTTCATGAGTTAACACTTAAAGATGATAAGATTGAGTAAAGGAATATGGGTATTTGGCGTTCTGTCCGAGTCGAGGGCTCTGAGCTCGGAATTTGGCACGAACCCAGAGTCCTTCCCTGTATCCCTTGCTGGGATAGAAACCATTCGAGAGTGAGGAGTCAGGGTGGCCGAAAAACTGTCGGTGGAGGGCTTCTGAAAGTGCGCTGCAGACTGCTAACAGCAACACTACCGTATTTGTTTGAATGTTGACCTCTGATGCAACAGTTAATGACGTGATCGCTACCAAATGAGTTAAATACCTATCAGCCTGCGCCATCTAAAGTTTCATGCATATTTTTCCTATTGAAAATGCATTTCCTCAAGCAGCTTTTCAAATACCTCATTACCTTTTCAATACAATTGTACCAACCTGTCATGTCCGTAAACGGTCCACAATTTGTCCTTAAATGGGTCACGCAGGTAAAACTGGACAAAATAATCACAAGGTAAACAACTCACTAAACGGTTTTCCAAAACAAAATGAACTTAAAATGAACTTGAAATTATGATACGGGCTTCTATCTGGAATAAAATAGCTCCAAATAACAATAATAAAAAAGTAATATTGCAAATTTAATCAATGTAACTCCCTCATAATGCCATGGTGTGGGATTTGCATAGGGCCTTGACCTTGCACCGCATCTCTGTCCCGTTTGCCGGCACAGATGAACATAACCAGACAGGTTAACAAACAAACAAATAATTGAATAAATACACAACTCTGTGTGATTTGTGTATGAAACGAAGCAGAGCAATGTTTAATTGCAATGACAGAAAGTTCCTTAGTGGATGACAAGCATTTATCGATTTTCATGTTTGCTACTAAAGTATTTATGCCTCTTGTACTCTCCAGTTAATGGAAACCGTCTGACGCCTCTAGTCCTTGGAGACAAACTCAGAAAGAGGAGGGGGTGAGCGGTGACAGGGACATTTTGACCCCCTCTGTGTGGCAGTTGTAGAAGAGATGGAGGCTATTGGCTGTGGTGTGTAGAAACACAATAGAGGAATGAGTCACCATTAGGGTCTCCGGCCTGCTTTGTGATGGCTGCTACTCAAGTAATAAGAAGTGACTTGGGAGGTAATGCATTGTGTCAGCAGTGAAGAGTTCAGCTCCCAGTGGCACTGGTGCTGTTTGTAGGCTTTGACTGCTTGGCTAACGTCCATAGTACCAGCAAAATATCCCTCCAAACTCAGTCCAACAAACTTTTAAGATTGCATGAAGAAAGAAATGGGTTGAAAAGTAAAAGCATCAAGGAAAATTGTATTACTCAGAAGTAACACACTTGTGATCCAGTGATTTCTCCACAGACGGGCTCATTGTAGTACTTTGTAAACATTTTGTTTCCTGGTAGACTGATAACAACCTGTGAATCCTAACTTCCAGATGTTGCATAGCAGTTAGGTATTATAAATGAAGCTTAGGATTTTGGCAAGTATTTGTTTCTAAATTATACAGTTGTTGGTATATAGTAAGAGTATTGGAAACCAGGAATGGTGGTAACAACATTTATCCAAATTGAAGTTGTAGTAGATATTGGTCTCCCAACAAACCCTCATGGCAATATGTAGTAATTCTAAATATTTTACATTTTGGTGAATTGGTGGGTAATTTGTTTAAATTGGAACATTGAGATTGTTTACCTTCTCGTTCAATGAGCTTAAGACCCACTGAAGTTAGGACTTGGGAGGAATATAATGCTTATATATTTTTTTCTAAAAAACATTTTTTTTTATTAAAATTCTGAATTGATTATCACCTAGGAAGCAAGCAAAGAGCGGTCCCTTTATAATCACTCAAAAGCTGTTACTCATCTTGGTTCATCGCAATGACGCAATCTCACGAAGTTGACTTGAAATATTTAGTACCTGGTGTGTTGTGGGAATGGACCAGCATAGTGACAAAGAGATTCAAACGGGAAGTTGATCTGTTTTAAGGGAATTCTAAAATGAGACTGTACCAACTTTGATGTATTAGAGGGGACATGGGAAAATGTGATGTCTTGATCAACGTGATTTTTGTTTAATAGAATTCTTTTTGCATTAACTAAAATAACAAAAATGTATCCATGGCTCTAAATTTAGTCAAATGTATTGTGCTCATTCCAGGGTTTGTGTTGTTGCTCTTGTGAGAAACTGTATGGTTTTGTTTCCCCTTTCTTTCCATGGTGCTGGCCACCTCCTATAAATTCCGTGTATGTTTTGTCTAGTGAGAGTCTTGTTACTTATTGTACCCTGGAAAAGTGGTGCTGATTTCGGTCCTCTGTCAGTTTGAGAGGCTCAAGCTCGATATGTCCTTTTTGAATACTTGCTATTTTCTGTGATGTAACCTGAATGGAATATGATTTTAGGATCTTTGTTAACTGTTACAATTCTTGCCCTTTTCCTCTCTATTGAGGCTTGATCACTTTTCCTTCCTGCGTAAGCAAGATTCAATAACTGTAATAACAAAAACTGTCACAATTGAAGACCACTTTGCTCCCTGTTTGTGGCGATGGACTCATTTTTTTGTTGTGATTTGCTAAGGCTCATGGCAGATCCATCACAAACACATTGCAAAATAGAAACATTTGAAGCTCTCAAGAGCTCAAACAAAGATATGCACTGAATTGTTTGCCAAATCGCCAATATGCTATGATTATGGAGAAAACTGATCATAGACCAGCAGTTATAAGCAGCTTTTCCCCTTTATGAATCTATTGGATGACAGCAAAACCACACTTAACTATTCGTAATTGTCCAATTATTTTAGTATTATTGTAGAATTATGCAATTTGAGAGTAGATATTGAGATCCGACCTATTTCAACAAGGTCCACTCACTTTAAAGTTTCTGGTTCAGTCAATAAGCGCGTAGTGTTTCTTTACAAAGTGACATCGCCAACTACTGGCCTGGCAGCAGAATACTGCGTTTTTGTCGTTTTCGCAGATCCGTGTGAACGGGGATTGTTTTGACAACGTTTTCATCGGTACGCAAAACTTTTCAAAAACGCAAAGGAAAAACTGTTCTGTTTTCAGCACATCGTTGAGTAAACATACCCCAAAATGGATCTACTATCAGCTAAGTCAGTGTTTCCCAACCTTGTTCCTGGAGGCATCCTTATCTGGTCTCCCTTATCTGGTGTGCCTCAGAAACAAGGCTGGGAAACACTGATCTTGATGAGTAGTTAAACTGAGGAGTGTTACAATTCAACCTCTGTTACAACCATCTCCATTATAGAATTATAAAATGAATGTGGATAGGTTGTTATTGGAATAGTTTTTGTAGCTAGTTTTGAGTTCATAGGGTAGTTCATCTATGACTTTTGATTGCAGACTTTGATACTTTTTGTGTGTGTGTGTATGGAAGAAATGATCATTAGTGGTTGTAGTGTAGCCTGTGCTCCTTAATCTTTTAATGAAGTTTAAACACACCACCACATTCCTATGAAACAAATCTCTAATCGAACTCTCTTACAGCATTTTATTGGCTGACCAGTATATCAGCCCTGGTTAATTGATTAAAACAAGTGTTAATCCTCAGCAAATACTATAGTCCAAAGCCCAACAGATATGCACAGCAATAGAAATGAGACCAATTAGCAAAACAGATTGCAATCCATGATTAGATATTGTGATCTCGAACACTTAGACACCATTAGAAAAAGTACAGGCAGCTCAAACCACATAACTATGTGACTGAACACCCTTGTGGAATTTCAGTTCCAGGAACAAAACATCACACATCCAAATAATCTTAGTGGAGGAGATATAAACTCTGGTTTGGCCACAGGGAAATGTAATAGATATCATTTTAGTTTTTTTTTTCAGGAATGAGTGATATGAGGTAATACTAATATACATTATTATTAATAATTTAGTGATGTTATTTTACATAATAGGTCTACCACAGCATACACATGGCATGATCTCCATGCCAATCTGATTTTAAAACATTTTAATGTTTTATATAATGCATTTTCAACTGCTTATGCATAATGCAAGCCTAGCTCGACTCTTAAGCAGTTATAGAATTCTGTGATTGCTGGGCTAAAGCAAGTTCATAAAATGGATAGTTATGTTTCTGAATTTATGTTAGAAATATTGTTAGAGCAATATATTATGTGTAAAAAGAAACGGTTAAATTTTTTGATAAAAATAATTAATGAACAACTACGGAAAATAGCCACATAATGCAACATTAGACATAAATATTATATAACATGTCCTCCAACTCAATCTTTTGTTGGTGGATGCAATTACCTAATGGATCATTACAATTGTCCAGTGCATACAAACGGGTGTTTAGGAAAGTGCTGTGGTTGTGTTTGTTCCTACCTGTATTTAGCTTTTTGGCAGAATAAAATGTCAGGGGTAGCAATTAGACTTATAGCAACTACTGAAGGGTATGGAAGCTTGTTTCCGCCTCTGAATAAAAAAAAAAATTATAACTCAGAAAACAATTCTGACTTTCTTCTCGCAATTATGACTTTTTTTCTCAGAATTGCTTGATACTGTATAAACTAGCAATTGCGAGTTATAAAGTCAGAATTGTGAGATTTAGCAATTATCATTTAAATAGTTGTATTCCGTGGCAGAAACAAGCTTTCATAGAAAGGTTTGGACTCTCGACTGAAAAATGTGTGCTTTTTTCCGCAGTTGTGATCTTTGACAGATCCTCTTTCTGTTTCAGTAACTCCTCAAACTACTGGGGCGTTCGTCTGCTAGCTACGGGAATGGCTAATGAACATAAAGCTAATCTTGTGACACAACATTCATTTTTCTTCGTAGCAGCGAACAGTGGCTTGTCTTAGGCGCTGAGGTGTGCTGCCTTTTCTAGAGCACATAATCCCTCAGGCAGAAGAGCCTTTAGGGTATTTGAATGTTTTCATTTCCATATATATTTAATTTTGTCGTCTGACATACTTTTCCTTTCTCAGTTTCGTGACTCACCAATAAGCATTCCACAAAGAGATACCACATATAAGTTAGCTACACACAGAAGTCACTCTGTGGTATTATGGCCTTACCAATACTCCTCAACCTAGTTTTTTCACATTTGTTTTATATAGTTCTAGACGTAAACGAAGGGACTCAGACCATCAAAAGACAGGCCTAATTCATCTGTTCTGCAAGAAATATTTTGAACGTTTTTAAGCACAGGCCCAGACCGAGAGAACAGAAATAGCAGTGTTAAATAGCAGCTGGAAGGAGAGCAAGATTTTTTGAACTACTTTTTTGAAGTTGAAATGCTGTTCAAAACATGATAAGCTTATGTTCAGAAATATTGAAAAATAGCAAACGATGTCTTTGAATGGTCTTCAATTAGGAGCTTTTCCAACCCGAACTCATGGGAAAATGAAACAATTTCACGAGGTGGCGATTTTGTATACATTTATAACAAGTACGCATGAAAGCCCACCGCTAAATATAACCGTCACTGGGGGTAAGCAGATTGTACAAAAACACACAAGTGAGATTTGTATGAATTAATATGAATTATAGTCACCAATTTAGCTAAATGTAAAATGGTTACGAATTGCCAAGATATTATGTTTCCCTGCAAACACCCACACACGCTATAAAGCAGTTCAATTTTCATACTATCGTACTGCATATCTTGCTCAGAAGTAATAGACACTAATAGACTTTACAAAAGTGGAAACTACGCAATATTCAGTGTCTCAGTAAGAATAACATTATAAGTTTTTGAGATTTATGAGACAGACACAATAAAAAGCCACCCTGGTCATTTTGGCTCTGGGAATTTACATCATCCACTGGACGAGAGTTGACCTCAGGCGAGGGCAAAATTGCATATAAATATGTGGGTTGGTTGGCTGATCAAAAATAATGACCTCAAGAGGAACTCTATAATGAGTCGGAGCACTTTTCCATATCTAAACATGCCACGCATGGCTGAACGCATTCATATTCCGCCCAGTCTTGTAATACACAGAGTTACTCTGCAGAGGCAAATCCCACAAACAGGAAGTTGCTGTGGACTAGAAGAGAATCTCAAGGACACAATGTCAAATCTAAAGGCTGTGAGTCTCAGAGGAAGTACTGGAGGTGTTGCTAATCAAACGAATATTATGTTTTGCCAGTTGTATATAGAATATCAAGAAAGAATGAATGTGATGATAATGGTCTTATTTGATGAATACAAAAAAAAATTTAAAAAGCTGAAAAATGCAACTAGATGTACAGTGCATTGATTTTATCAGTTTGTATGTTCCCTGGGATCTATCACTTTGGATAAAATTGTCTACCAAATGAATAAATGTATGAAATGTGAGATTATTCTTTCACAAGCTCTGGTATGGGAAAGCAGTGTCATGAAATCCACACTGACCCTATTTACTTAATACACTTATAGTGCATGATTCTTTGATATATTATTGCACATTCTGCTATGTGAAAGCCACGTCACAAACTAATACATTGATGATTGATAAATTAACTTTCGCCCTACGTATTTTCTTGTTGAACATCATGTTTCACTAAGAATATTATTTGATGATTTTTTTTTTACATTTATTTAAAGTATAGTATACAAAAACAATGGATAGTGCAACTAATGCTAGTATTATCTACAAAATAGAATATTATTTACACAAAAAAAAAATGTTTTAATGGGCATTAAGGGTTTCAAGCTGAATTATTTTTTTTAAAAACTGCTGGAAAAAAAGCACATTGTTGCCTGTAATACCAATTATAACACTGCCAAGATTAGATTTTTAATCTTTAACCTGTGCAAAACTGAAATCTCAATTTCAAAAAGGTCTCAGCAGTGCAGTGCTGTGTGTATTAGATTCTATTTCACGAGGTCCAAGAGTTGAGTAACTCTTTGAGAACTCTTCAAGATGAGAAGGTTGCCTTAGCGAACTCACCCGATGACATGAGGGTGCTCGGTGGTGAGGAGAGCGAGTGGTGACTTGTCCCTCTCGATGAGCCAGACGGTGTAACGTCCACTCTGCCTCGGGTGCAAAAACACTGTGACATCCAGACCACAGGGCCGGTGGGTGGCACGTAGCCAAGGGCTCAGAACCCACGGTCCCGTCAGAGCTGAGCCATTCACTGGGAGAAACCGCCCTGGAGAAACAAACAGAGAGAAATATTTATTTATGTCAGAGAGCATGCAAGATAAATCTTTCTTTCAAGTTTCATTGGCCCTGTTTACACCTGGAATTAAGATGTGTTTTGGTCGATCGGATCACAGACACATTCCCGTTTACAACAGGTATTTTAATTCATCTCTTTTGTCCACTTTCAACCACTTCTGAAATAAGCTCACTCAATTTTCATAAGAACAGGATTGGAAACGAAAGGACAAGACATACGGAGAGCAGCAGCTTTCGTTTCTGCTCTGATAGATGCAAACACCAGCCAAACGCGGTGAACGCGTGTTATGGTGTGTTCACACCGAACGCGAATTTAATTATTTGCGCGAGTAGATTACATACAAAGTCAATGCAAAGACGCGAATAGACGTATCATTCGCGCCGGGCGTCGCGAATGACGCGAATTTCTTCCGCACAAGTTGAAAACTAAACTCGAGAGGAAGATTCAAGCGTCTAACTAGACGCGATAGACGCGTATTTGACGCTCTATTCGCGTTCGGTGTGAACACACCATTAGAAATCAGGAATGGTGAGAGAACATTGCGCTTATGATTTTCATTTTCAAATCAAACTTCGACCACATGAGTGTTTAGCCTACACTACGAAAGCAATCCGGTCAAATATGTTTTAAACTACCCCTGGAAGTGGTTGAAACTGGACAAGCTCAAAAACATTTCAAGATTTTATTTATTTTATAATTTTGGAAAGTGAGTTCTCAACTATGTTTAATGAGATATCTCATACTTTTTCTTAAAATTGTTTCCATGCCCCACCTGTGGCAGAAAAAGTTTTTTTGCAATACAAGATGGAGAAAGAGAGTACATTATACCAAAACAATGTTTTACACCTAATATTATTATGGAGAAATATCACGTTGACATAAAATAAAAATAGTATATCAAAATATGGTAACACTTTAGTTGAGGGTCCAATTCTCACAATTAATTTGATTATTAGCATGCATATTATAGGGTATTGGCTGTTTATTATTACTTATAAAGCACATTAACGCCTTATTCTGCATGACCATATTCAACATCTCTGAATCCTTACAATTCTTAAAACTTAGCAATACCTTACTAACTATTAATAAGCAGTAATTAGGAGTTTTCTGAGGCAAAAGTCTTAGTTGTTAGTTAATAGTGAGAATTCATAACTCAAAGTGGGATCCAATATACAAACACACAAAAAGCTAAGCTCTGATATTGTGGTCTTGAAAAAATCAAATGCAAATGCAGTCCAATGTTTCAGTTCATATTAAGAAATATAATTTTAGACTTTAGTTCATAAAAAAAAAACTACAGTTTATGACATTGTTGAGATTTCTTGAGATATTTTCTCAGGTGAAACATCAGAGATACTAGAGATGTCAGAATAAGGTTCTGTTTGCTCTTCATTTAGTCTTAAGAGAAACAGTTGAGAGATTAAAGAAATCTTGTCTTTGATTTTTTCTTTTCAGTGGGCGCTACCAAAGTACATTTTAGAGCAATCAGAGGTCATCTTGGTAACACCTGCAGGCAGCTCATTTCTGTGATGCTTGTTACAGTCTTCTTGCATTCAGAAAGACAACAACAATGAAGGTTCTTTTGGGGCAAAACCACTGAGCACCTGTGACAGTGGAATTTGTAGTTGTAGAGAACAACCAATTTGAAGTCACAGAGAAAAATATTTGAAGTGTTGGAAGCTTGTAGACTTTTTTTTTTTCTCCCACAAACACACACACCAGTTACACCTTCATAAATTCTTCACTGCAGGTGCACAAATCCTATTCTATGAATCAAATATTTGCTACAGTTGCTGCAGTGAATATGGCGCAAAACACATTCACACACCCGTATCAAAAGTCATGGACAAAATTTGCTAATTATTATGTAAATTCATGCAATGCACACTTGTGTGGAATATTTTGTCACAAATTCATTGCTTTTCTTGTATATGTTTATAGTACAATCACAAGTCCATAACTACAACTGCTTGAATCTGCCGCTACGAGTCTTAAACTGTGTTTTTTTCGCTAACAAATTACAAGTTCCACACACTCTCACTTTTGCCCCATATACTGTATCTGAAATGTGGAGCGAAAGTGATTTGTGCACCTGGCGGACACTGTTCAGAGATCAGAGAATTTTGGCCAATCAAAGGAGCTTATTTGAGGGTCTGGACGATGGGGCGACACGTGCGCAATCAGCAATACTTTGTGTTTGATTTTGTTTTACGCTGTTTAGCTATTCTCGTGTGGCAGTATAACAGCAATATTAAGGGCTAGCTCTAGAATCGCATCTTATCTGTTTAGTAACCATGGCGATTTCAGTTAGGATCTATTGACTAAAGTTTTAATGAACTTAATAAAACACAGGATAGATAGACTGTTACTGTTTACAAACAAATGCTCCGCAGTTCTACATTAGCCCTTGATTCATATTTCACCTGGATCAGCACAAACTCACGATTTTACAGAAGTTATGATCATTTATTTTAATTCAGTACAACAGCGGACAGACATTTTGAAGCACAGCCATGGTGACAATTAAATAGCCTTTTATTATAATGAGATGATTTGTTGTTCAAATACGTTCCAAGAAAGTTGATTCGGCAAAGTTAAATTGCATAACAAAACTGTCATGCTTGAGTTGCCGCGATAAATTCGACTGGAAGGGTTAAAATTACGGTAATTTCCGTCAGCTATGACTCATTAGATCTAGCATTCTGGGTGGTCTAGCAAGTTTTTGGCAATATTGTATATATAAATAATGCTTTTCTAAACTGAAATAGCAAGACTTTCTTTCAGGACATACGTTTTAATATAAGTAGCCTGTTTTCTTTTCATACTGTCTCTGTACACTTCTCAGAGAGTCTGCAGGAATCTGGATCTTACGAGTATGTGTGAAAGTGAAATTCATAAATCGGTGGCCCAGGCAGCAGACACTGAGCCCATGTAGAGCCAAAATAGATGAGTGAGGGGAGGAAAATGACAACACACCAGAGGAAAACGAAATAAATAATGAAAGAGAGGAGAAAAATCAAAGCTCTGTCTGTGGGCTTTGATTTAGAGTCCTCCCTCTCAACAGCCTCATTCAGCTCTCTCAATCAGGACATTTTCCACAGGGCCAGAGAAAAAAAAAAGACAAAAGAAAAGGAATGAAAACAGCATCAGTGAAAAGATGGAGGGAAATTGTCCCGGAATGTAGCATTTTCATTATTCACAGAGTTATCTGAATCCAGCAAGGAGTTGTTAAAGCATCATATTTTGGGGGTTTGGTTTGTTCAAGATGAATTGTTATAGGCATAATTTACTTATGAACTCTGAACTTAAAATATTGCTCTAAATATGTAAAATTCAATGCATGCCAAATGTGCATCATGAATAATAATAATAATTAACAATAGGGAGCATAATAATAAACAGCAGGGAATTTTTGGTTAACCTTCGCTTAAAATTTGTATTTAATATATGTATAAAACAGTTTCTTTTTTATAACTTTTTTAACTTTCTTTTTCATAAATCTGGTTAAAAAAATAACAATCTTTTAATGTTTGAAAGAATTAAAGATTAAGGATGAATGGCTTTCACAATCCCCAGTTTGTTGAAATTCTTTAGGCATATCTTAAACATGCTGTGCCCTTCAGAAGAAGTAAGTAATAATAGACCGCATGTTTCTGTAACTGACTGCAGGGTACTTGAGGTTTTGATTTCTGTTGAAAATGTATTATTAAACTGATTTATTTTTTTAAACTGTGTGTTAAAATTCAATGAAACGTATCAAGTTTAAATATGTTCGCAGCAGGGTTTGTGCTAACTTCTCCACACTTACAAAACCAACTGAGTGTGTAATTTGACTACAGTTTCCTCAACTTTTGAATACCACTTTTGCCTCTTGGTGAAAGCATTACAAAACCGAACACTAGTCTTGCTGCTCACTGACTCACTTCTGATTTCACATGTCTTACTTGAAAATGTATTTTGGCAATTGTCCGAAAGTCCAAACATAATTGTTAAAACATATTAAGCACTGCTTATTTAACATTCTCAAGTCATGTCTTAAACTCCCCAGCCAGAATAAATGCACATGAAGCATAGCTGAAATAAGGATAATACATTTGCACAAGAAAACATACATAACTATATGCACTCACCTAAAGGATTATTAGGAACACCATACTAATACTTTGTTTGACCCCCTTTCGCCTTCAGAACTGCCTTAATTCTATGTGGCATTGATTCAACAAGGTGCTGAAAGCATTCTTTAGAAATGTTGGCCCATATTGATAGGATAGCATCTTGCAGTTGATGGAGATTTGTGGGATGCACATCCAGGGCACGAAGCTCCCGTTCCACCACATCCCAAAGATGCTCTATTGGGTTGAGATCTGGTGACTGTGGGGGCCATTTTAGTACAGTGAACTCATTGTCATGTTCAAGAAACCAATTTGAAATGATTCGAGCTTTGTGACATGGTGCATTATCCTGCTGGAAGTAGCCATCAGAGGAAGGGTACATGGTGGCCATAAAGGGATGGACATGGTCAGAAACAATGCTCAGGTAGGCCGTGGCATTTAAACGATGGCCAATTGGCACTAAGGGGCCTAAAGTGTGCCAAGAAAACATCCCCCACACCATTACACCACCACCACCAGCCTGCACAGTGGTAACAAGGCATGATGGATCCATGTTCTCATTCTGTTTACGCCAAATTCTGACTCTACCATCTGAATGTCTCAACAGAAATCGAGACTCATCAGACCAGGCAACATTTTTCCAGTCTTCAACTGTCCAATTTTGGTGAGCTCTTCCAAATTGTAGCCTCTTTTTCCTATTTGTAGTGGAGATGAGTGGTACCCGGTGGGGTCTTCTGCTGTTGTAGCCCATCCGCCTCAAGGTTGTGCGTGTTGTGGCTTCAAAAATGCTTTGCTGCATACCTCGGTTGTAACGAGTGGTTATTTCAGTCAAAGTTGCTCTTCTATCAGCTTGAATCAGTCGGCCCATTCTCCTCTGACCTCTAGCATCAACAAGGCATTTTCGCCCACAGGACTGCCGCATACTGGATGTTTTTCCCTTTTCACACCATTCTTTGTAAACCCTAGAAATGGTTGTGCGTGAAAATCCCAGTAACTGAGCAGATTGTGAAATACTCAGACCGGCCCGTCTGGAACCAACAACCATGCCACGCTCAAAATTGCTTAAATCAGCTTTCTTTCCCATTCTGACATTCAGTTTGGAGTTCAGGAGATGGTCTTGACCAGGACCACACCCCTAAATGCATTGAAGCAACTGCCATGTGATTGGTTGATTAGATAATTGCATTAATGAGAAATTGAACAGGTGTTCCTAATAATCCTTTAGGTGAGTGCATATATATATATATATATATATACGTATATATATAGTTTAGTAATGAAATCTAGAACATAGGACCTTGCGTCGAGGAAACAAGTTAATCATTATACCAATATTATTGTTATTGATTTATTTTTTTGGTATAAAGTTATAGTTATTGTGTAGCAGCACGTGCAGCTGTGTGTTTCCCATTAGATGAAAGATAATTACTAACAAAAGGCTTATAAGGTTTTGTCTTCATATATTTACACTTGCAATCATCTTCTGACTACTTGAGAAAATATTGAGTATATTCAATATTCAATAAAGCAATTAGCCCATATTCAATGGGTTTTGTGGTAAATTCTGGGAATTTCTCAGTTTGAAATGTTTCAGTTCAGTGGAACGAGGGACTACAGGACTAGGGAGATGATTGAAGATATAAGTCTAAACCGTTATAGTGTAAAAGCTTCCGGGGCTTCTTTCATTTTTCAATTATAGTGTGACTCTTAATATATTGCTTGGCAAGTATCTGGGAACTTGCTAAATGTGGTATGTATTGTGTGATAATTAAATGCTTATATGAAAAAATGCTGTGGTCATTAGCTAAATATACATGGATATTTTAAAGAAACTGCTCAATGAAGTTCTTTATTTCCACAGGGACTTTCTTTAGGACTTGATGGCTTGGCTCGCACACACGCTGCAGTGAATAAGTCTCAGTCCAGTGCACAAATCTGAGTATAGAGGGCATGTATAATGCAGTTGCTTTTCAATATTTTTTATTTATTTAAATGTGCCTTGCATATCAAAATAACTGTTCAACAAAAGACAGTATTGACGTGACATATGATTCATTAAGTGAAGAAAAACGCCAATTTAAAGGTGACATATTATGCCCCTTTTTACAAAATGTTATATAAATCAATAGAGTGTGAATGTGAAATTTCATCTCAAAATACCCCCCAGATCATTTATTATAGCTTGTCAAAGTTGCCCCTTTTGGGGTGTGAGCAAAAACGCACCGTTGTGTGTCCTTTTAAATTCAAATGAGCTGCTTTTCCGCTTCCCGTTCAGAAGACGGACTATCCTTTACACAAGCTTCGGATACTCCGGCAATAACAAAACACACGAATAATCTCACTTCGTGCAGCCCTACATGAGAGACTCAGGAACAGGTTGCAACTTTTAGACGGCACCTGGACGTTTCTGAAAGGTTAGTGGATACATTTATGTAGTTGTTATACATTGATTCATATCATCGACTTGCATGTACCGTCATGTTTAACTTTTACACAAGTTTACACAGTTCCCTGAGGTCTTTATAAGACAGCTGTGATATTTTTTGGTCTAATAGTGTTCAGTGCTCGTCTGTGCAGCAACAGCAGAACAGTTTTCATGCTTTGCTCCAACTTTTGCCATTGCGTTAGAACTGGTTACAATGTTGTCGCTTGTGAAAACCAATTGGGATACCGTGGGTGGAAAAGTGCAGATTAAGGGGAGGTAAAAATATAATAAGATCCCCTTCCTACGCCACAAGGGGAGCGAAATGTGATCGGCTTATTTTTTTTACATGCTTATAGAGAAAGGCTGACCAAAACAAAGTTACTGGGTTGTCAACTTGTCACTTTTCACGTTTCTGGTTTGGTAGATGAACCGGGAACCTGATTATAGCACTTAAACACGGAAAAAGCCAGATTTTCATGATATGTCCCCTTTAAATCACTTAATGTTATACAGGACTGTGGCGAGGTCGAGAGCCATGGGAACAGATGGCATGATTGCTAATGAGCGTTACCTGCTCCCCACACCGATCTCCAGTCTCACGGAAGGAGATCGGGAAGCATAAAAGGAGGAGTGACGCGAGAGAGAACCAGGCCTTGACTTTACATTGTGTTTTGCTTATGTTTGTGTGGCAGTCGTCCGTGAGGGGCTGCTGCTTTACTTTCATTTTATAGTTTGTTTATTTTATGATATTAAAGTTACGTTGATCGTTCGCCGTTTTTTTGCTACAAGTAAATATACATAAGCATTTAGGTTCTGAAACACGTTCTAGAAAACTCAGAAATCATCTGCACCATTTGACCCACTTTTTGACAACAAAAATAATTCGTATTAATATTGTTCTATACAATGTCTTTTAAAACAAGCATTTTCTCAGGGTCAAAGTGCGAATTGGTACGATTTGTCTAAACCCCAGTGATGGTAGGTTTAGGGGCGAGGTCACGGGTAAGGTCATTCATACAAATTGAGCAACCTGTAAAATGTACGATTTAGCAAAAATCTAAAAATTCTAATTTAAGAATTAGCCACCTCGTAAAATCCGTACGAATTGCCGTGAGATCGGGTTGGATAATACTTTTGCAAGTATTATCTATTAGAGTAATACTTGTAGTCAATAATTGTATCCCTTGAAACTCTTTGATCACCAAAATTACATATTTAAACAAAAAAATGTTCATGGCTTAAAATGGCTTGAATGTAACTCTACACCCTTGCTTAATTTAATATACACGGATTCATTAATATGCAAACTAGCCCCGCCTCCACTCACTCACACCAGCTCAGAGATCCACTTGCTCGACTCGTATACAAGTCAGTTTATCAGAATGGTAGGCTAATGCGTTTTATTTATCGCTCTTCAGAACATCGGACACATAACGGTAATTAATATGATTAGCCTTTTGCTTGACTACGTTATCAAACAGCTAATAATGTGTTGCTAATGTTACACAAACATGTTCCCGTTCGCCACCTCAGACTCAGACAGCTGCCTTCTAACAATCAGCATCCATAGAAACGCTTTGAACAACTCAGAACGTCAGTGGAGAATATAGTTCATCATAACATCGTAATGTAGGCTACATCATATACATAATTCACACGCTATATTACTAAATCTACCCGATTTTACATATCAACAGAAAAATATACTGGGATAACTTGGCTTCTCTTGAGACTCCTGCAGCATAGTAATGATATGCTAAAGCCCGCCCCCTCGTGACCTGATTGGTTAAAAGGTAGTTTGTGACGTAAGAAACGCCAGCGATTTCAAACCGCGTTTTTGAGTCTTTTTTAAACTGCAGTTTTAAGGAGAAATTACATTTCTGCTAGAGCCCGCCTTAAAAACATAAGAACATAAAAACGCTCAAAAACTGAGGACAGCCCATTAATATATCTGACATAAAAAAAAAAATCTTTTTTTTTTTTTTTACAGTAAAAGTGTAAACATTTCTGTATATGACATGGGAAAGGGAATGAAAAGTGTTTGCAAAAGCTGTTCACTTTTAGCTGAGCACTTTAAAGTTCAAATGTTGATGGTTATAGAACCTGGTCTGCGACTATAATTTTCAACACACTTGAACGCAACTTGGTGACAAATTCATATTTATCACAGGTTAGAAACTATTTTACATATTTTGCTCTTGACAACATCACAGACAGAACTAGCTTCTTAAGTGTTGGCTACAGAGCAGGAGGAAAACATGCTACCCTTAGAAATGTGAAAAACGGAAAACATCTACTCCACTGAATCCAAACTTTCTTCAAGAAAATCCTGGAGAACAGCAGGTAAAGCAGCAAACTATTCTAACATCCCTCACATTTCAAAACTTTCAAATGCACTAAACTGCTGACATTTGCTTATTGTATTTTTATTTTTATTTTTTTTAGCAGGATGTAATATATTACGTTGTATTAAATTGTGCCAAATGATGCATTTTTCATTCATTCATTCATTTATTCATTCATTCGTTCATTCATGAGAACCTGGAAATATCAGTTAGTTTTAGAACTGGAACAATCATGAAAATTGCAATAGTTGTCTAATGGTGTATTTATTCATCTGAATCATTCATCTTCACTTTCAAAGGCATCTTTAGAGCCTTCAAAACAAATGTGTCTTCTTTAACAAAGTAATAAAATGCTTGCATACTTGTGTAGCTTGCAA